>NC_051179.1:18623037-18635537 GCF_013339695.2 Rhipicephalus sanguineus
GGTTGTGCACAGCAGACAAAAACCGTAAACCATCTATTTCCTATTTCACACCGCACTTTTTTCTTCGGAATACCGGCGTAATGTGTTATTGTTGTTTTTATTTTCATGGCGATCCTGATCCCTGGAGAGCAACCTCAACAATAACCAGCAGTGATAAATACGCCGTCCAATGTTGCTGTACTAACGCAGAACAATAGATATAGTGGTCCTGGCTTGTACAATTAATGCAACGACATAACTAAGGTACGACAGGTTTTATCCGTAATGTAATCTCGGTCTGACGAAAACCCGGTCTTCGTTTTTTTTTCTGACTACACTTTTGCCGTTGGTGGTGGTGATAATGCTGTTGCTACAAGCGGTTTTAGTCTGACAGGCTTCGTGTGGTGACAGACACTCATGCGGAGCAATTGCTCCGCATGAGTGTCTTTCTAATATTACGTTTACCAAGTGTCACTTAGGCCAGTCTCTCTCAGATAGTTTAAAAGAATAACCGGCACTTCCTGCACTTTTCTTATTCTTCCATGTGGCAATTGGAATCTACTTCGACCTCCAATGCTTCTTTTCTTGACTAGATATAGCTTCAAGGAATATTAAAAGCCCCAAGTGCAACAATGGCGACAGAAATATTGAAGGAAAGATACCCAAGGCTGCAATCATGGCTGAACAAGTGCTGCGCCAAACTGCTTGTGCAATGACAATGTTCGTAGAAAACGTTATCATCTTAGCTGTGCTTTATGAGCTCAAGCACGTTTAGTTGGCGAGAGCCCTGAAATGATATTAACGCGATAGCGTTAAAGAGCTCGTTTCGCAAAAATCCCGGTGTCGGCGTCGGCGTCGGCGTCGTTGGTTGTGAGCGAAAGATCAGCGTTGCCCGTGACCGAAAAATCGAGATAGATGCAAATAAGTAAGAAAAATATTCGGCTCCAGTGTAAATCGAACCCAGGCCTTCTGCAAGGCAAGCAGGCGTTCTACCACAGAGCCACGCCAGTACTAAAAACGCCAGTAGTAAAAAAAACAAGAAAAGAAACATAAAAATGGCATGTAGCGCGCGGAGTATTCTTAACGCATGTAATATTGCGTGGCAGAAGAGTAGAATCTAAACAGGCTTCAAAATATGTGAATTGCACAACGAGTGGGCGTTTTAAAGGCCCACCCATTACAAAGCGCTCAGGCATAATCAATCAGAACCACGATCAACAGCATCAACAAAGCGTGCAGCTTCGTGTGTTGCGTTACGGACGCGTAGTGGGCACATCTCCAATGAGCAAAAGGAAGAATTATGGGGTAGTGAGCACTTCGCAACTGTGCTTGCAGTAAGCATTCAAAGATGGTCCGAAAAGGCCACTGTTACGTGCACAGACGTTGCTTTTCTTACGGCACGGTCAAAGTGTTCACCGATAAACGAAGTGAGGCTGCCGATTGAGAAGGCGATGCGAACAGGGCGTGATTACGCTATCGCGTTCTACTCTTGAAGGCGAAGCTCAAGCGTCCTCGAAGTTTTTAAAGACGATAGTCTTTCTTGGGATACTTGAACGCAGAAATTTTGGTCTGTCTGTCTGTCTGTCTGTCTGTCACACGATTCAGCCACCCGGCCAAAGTTTAAACACTTGCTGAACGCCCAGCCATCTTGAACTGGTAGCTGCTTTCATACTTGTGAACATTGTCGATCAAAAAGCAAATATTACGCATATCTGAGGCGAAACATCAATACCTAAGTATCAGGTGGTGTGTTACTTTACTAGAAAATACATAGATACGTAGTTCTAAAGACCCTAGTGTTTCTTAGGCTGCGCTGAAAATGCGACGCTATGCACGAAAAAGCACTCTGCCGACGATATGGTGCTGCCACCTGGCGGTAGCCCTGAGAACAGCATCACGGCTGGCAGCGGATGAGACCAGGATCATGTAGTACGGCCGGCAGAAGACTATCGTACTTCGACGACATTTGCAGCGAAGCACGCAGATATGCGGCCAATTTTTTTTTTACATGGGCACTTAGGGTTCTAGATTTGAAAAAGCAGTTAGTAGCTTCGAATGCAACCTGAAATTAAGCATGGCGAGAGTGTACGTACATACAAACTCAGATAAAACTTCGCAGTATTAGGCAGTGCCCAGTCGATAGTGCTGTCGCAATTTTAGTATACTTTTAAGACGCTCAAATGCGTAACAGATAGCTAAGATGTTATAAGCAACTTTGTTTCAACGTTGTTTTTTTTAAGCGAATATTAAGGACCCAAAGTTTATCAACCCCTTGATGAAGAAATTTCTTGTTGCTTTAAGTTGGTTTTTCCGAGCGTTGGTTCTTCCCATAAGTACGAGCTCCGGGTCAGTAAAAAAAAAAATCTTTGTAATAACATCTACGGTTATGGATTACTCATAACAGCATAATGAGCTGCCTTTTGCCTAAGTCCCTCGAGCTGTATTGTATCGCAAGTGCGTATAGGAGTAACTTCATAGTTGCCTATTTGCGGCCAGCGAAAAAGCGACATCTGCGACACTTTCAACAGCTTGGCAATACGCTGAAACGTTATTGCTTAGTGAGACTTTTTCTCTTCACGTTTCGTTGCAAGCGCAGTTCTCTGAAAAAAGAATGGCACATCCGCTGGAGCAAACGATGAAACAGCGACGAGCCGCTGTTTACAATGTAGGGTACATTTACTTCGTTTCTTTTATACACGCAAGAACGAGTTTCGTCGCGAGCTGACATGACAGTTTCTTATAAAGTTCGGACCGCGACTCGCGTCACAGCTTTCGCAGAAACCAATTAAAACGGAGGATTTAATTATACGAGTGTTCTATAATAAGGACTCGCAGCTTTTCGCAACGTTGTACTGATTTGTCTGCCTTTGTCACGACGCCGTCAAGCAGAGTTTAACAAACTTCCACATTCTCTCTTTATTTTTTTATACGACTGTCAGATTTAGGTTGCATGTGCTCTCGGCCATTGTGTTGGTTCCACCGTGTATTTTGCTACCTTTTTTTTTTTCTTTTAGCGCAAGGCCGATTTTTGCAAGCCAGAATCTTCGATCAACTTCTTTTCAGAATATTTTCCTTGCTCAGTTATTCCAAATTTTCAACACAAAACGAATACACTTTTATTTTGTCATAATGCTCTGTTTCAGAATTCGATTATCGGGTCCTTCGAAGATTCTATTATAGCGTATGATGCACGAGGCTACTTCAATTACGCAGGCCTGTGGAACTATAGAAAAGGCCCATCCTCACGGGCTCCAAAGGCTGCTTACACGTGCCTGTTGCCAAGCCAGCCAACTTTTTATACCCTAACTTTTCGATAATCTTCAAAAATGCTTAGCCAAGTACGTTGCCCGCATCGCACAAAATAGCATTCATATGGATAACTTTTGCTATGGTTTTATTTATTCGGGCTTTCAAAAGCAAGGAAACGAAAACATACTCGCTATTTCATTAGATTAAATTTTTACGCTGTTCAGACACCTTTAAAAAAAACCTGCAATGGAAACGGGTCGAACGCATCGGAACGGTCTCGTTTCTTTAGACTCGCAGACTAGATTTACCTTGGTATTTGCTCGAAGGCCCCATCAAACACAAACAGGTCTATGCAACGAGGTTTTTTAAGTAAAATAATATTGTAATGTAATCGTAAGTGAAATACATTGTCCTGTAGTTATCGAACTACTTCTAAAGAAACTGCTTTCGAGCAAAATAAAACTCGCGAATGAGTACTCCAGTTGTTTGTTACTGCGTGTACCTTAGTGCAGAACCCCTTTGATCTAGTTGGTACATGTTGAACAAAGCTTAGGGAACTTGCGGTGCATAGGCGGTACAGAAAAACAGTCACGGAAGGCACAGAATAGACAAAAGAACAAGCTACAAAATCAAGGTGGGAGCCTACAGATGAAAACACAAAGTGCAAATAGGTCGAATGAGCAGGAGAAAGTGTCTCAGACAGGCTGGCCGACCTTCCGATGGGATTACCTATGTTTGTCGGAGGCCGGTTAGTTTTAAGCAGGTTAATTGCTGACGTCATGTCGCGTGGTGTCGCGTGTCGCAGCTGGTAATCGCCGTCTGGAAAGAAGAAATTGGAAAGGAGATGAGCGTCGCCCTTTCACCTTTGTGAAGGTAGAATGTTACGGGGCCCAAGAATCGCAGAGGTATAGGGTGTAAAAAGAAAAAAAAACCTCATCTACTTTCTCTGCTTATATCCTTTCCAGCTTCTTCTTTCCAGACGCCGATTACCAGCTGCGACAGGTGACACCACGTGGCATGACGCGGGCCTGATGATTTTGAAAGAATGAATGGGTCTCTCTGTATCCCACCGACAGTATTTCCCCTCTCCGGTTAGGCAACAGAAATAATTTCAGTGCAACACAGATGTCAAAAGAATTATGAAGGAATGCCAGAAATACGAGAGTTCCGAAGTCTCCCCGAGCCGATAGTAACTTTTCTTGCATCAAACAAGAACCACTGCCATCTTCTTGCTTTTCAACGAGGCTCTGACTGGCTTGCCTAAAGAATGAAACGAGCTAAGAAAAGGTAATCCTATGAAACTGTATTAACGTCAGTGGTCGTCCACGCGAGCAACGCAGGTCGCCAGCTTTCACCATGGACCATGCGAAAATAATGCTTGGGTCTGAGCATTTCTGCGGCCCACAAAAGGGAAAGAAGCATGCAGCATGCCGCTGCGAAGTATTCTCTCAACATACATCTTCATGGTCCGAAGCTTTCCAGGCCAAATGAAATTAAAAAAAAGCATAACATCCAAGGCGTATCGCCTTGTACGCTCTGCCGATGGAGTGTGAAAGCAATATGCCATCCTGTCAAGCACACGTCATTTCTCGGCGATCTTCCTCAATTCTGGCATTTTCTTTTTAAGCGCCAGCTCGGAGCATCTACCTCGAACCTCCGTTTCGTCATCTTGGCCGGTAATTGTGTGGATGGCGTTTTATCGATGCTTTGTGAGAATGTTCATAAGAATTGATGAATATGAAGCAGGCACGAGTGAGCATCCTAGACAGGGTAACGTTGGCGTAGCTTTCATTTAGAGCTTCCGTGATCCGTTGGTGCCTTCCCTTGGCAATTCGGCACGCGAATACAGTGATTGCGGAAGCATTTGCGCTCCACGAGTGGAATAAGGAAGGTTCTCATGCTACGTTGTTTTCTATGTTCTCAGCCTTGTTTCTCGTTCTTTGCTCTATTTCTTCGTTTTCTGTAACCTCATATGCTCTTTGTGCTTTTCTCTATATTAATTACTCACAATTTGTCGCTGTTGTTGAAAAACTGGCACTTTCTCACTTCTCGCGTCTGCTAGTGCGCGTATATGTCTTTTGTTACCTCCCAATGTTCATTTTTGTTGTCGTTGTTGTTGTTCTGCCTTTTTTATAAACCATTATGGGGCAACTGACCTTACTCCTGTGTTGTTGACCTCCGTAAATTTTCTTTCTCTCCTTTACCCCCAATTACTTTCCCCTCTACGCGGGCAGGGTAGCAAACTGGACAAACTTCCTTGCTCTTCTTCAGTCATTTCATCTCCCTTTCCTGTCGGCTCTGTTCAAAATGGGCATTGGTAGCAACATGAAAATGAGAAAACCTAACAGCAACCCCTGGATGTGCATTTCGCACCACACAGAGTCCGCTATGGGTCAAGCCGCGCGTCGTGTGCGTCAAGGTTGCACACAGCCGTCACAAACAAGGGCACATGTCAACCCACTTCGCACCCGGCTTGTGGACGATACGGCGATACTCTTTGGGCACTTGCTGCTGAAACGCCCGGCTTCTAACTGTTCTCGTTTTGTGCTGCTCTCGCGTTTCTAGGCTTTATTTTCTTTTTATATTTAAGACGACAGCTTTATACGCCCCATTAAACGGGAAAGGTGACCGTCGTAACAGTTGTCAGCGCCAACGCGAGTGGAACCACAAATCGGATGACGTCACACGAGATGAGTCATACGAGATGGGATGTCACGTCATCATAACTCACAGATCGCCGATATTTGTGACGGCATCATGAATATATGATGATGTAATCGCATTATAGTGTCGCCTAGAAAGCTTCCGGGGAGAAGGGGGAGAGGGTCAATACAATCGACTGAGTAGGAGGAGGAGAAGAAGAGAAGAAAAGGAACAGAATGAGACCAAGAGGAAGACAATGAGAAGACGATGGTGATAATGAGTCGAGTCTTCTTAGGCGAATGCATTGTTATCGATTATTTCTTTACTTCCTAATATTCGCTGTTCAACTCACTATGAGACTCGCCAAAGCAGTATTAGACTTCTTCGCAGCAACGGGTATGGAATGTCGTGTGTTGTATCTCATGCTCTATGTGTTGTGTTATGCCTTCCTCTGCTCTTTATTTGCTGGGTACGTGTACGCTATTAAATAGCTAGCTGAAGCAACAACAGCTGAAGGCAGATGCTCTTGCCGCATCTGTGCTCGTTTCGTCAGTTCAGCGAAAAATATGCTGCTTCTGGAGTGCTCTGTTTTCTCTCGGCTTTTAGCCTCGACCCGTTACACGCATTTCGGTGGCAGCTGGCCAATTTACTAAGCTTAAACAGATCTAACCGAGTGTTTACAGTGAACCAAGAGGGTGCCTCGTTGCCTTGTCGGGCCACATGCGCACTGACTGAAGGCGAGCAACGAACTCGAGGTGTTCTACTTGAATACGGGTGAACAGCAAGTGAAGATGATACGCCTATATCCAAGGAAACATCCACTATACATTACTTAATTGTGCATTTAATGTGTCTTAGTCGGCACTGCCGTTCTTGAGCGAGCGCGCACTGTCGTTCTCGGCGAGTCTCCTCAGCGGCGTTTATGGCGGGAAAGACCCTCAGTCAGCCGGCGTCTTCCTATGGGATGGATGGATGCTATGAGCGTCCCCTTTATAACGGGGCAAAAAAACTTCCTTGTTTCATGTTGGCCTAATACCTTATCTACATTGGTTAAATCTATGTTATTATACCAAAATATATAAATTCACGGTCCATCTCTCTGCCTCTTAAGGCAGAATGACCGTATTTTTTCCCATTATTTATTTTTGTACTTTATCTCTACTTTTCTGCCACCAATACTCTAACCGTCTCTTACTTATTTCTATCGTGGACGTGTTCAGCTTTCCATTGTTGTCCCTAAAACCCAAGGCTTCATGTAGACTCGCGCCCACACGTATACCTGGGTGAATATCGCCACATTCAATCAGTACATGTTCCATCGTTTCCCTAGTTCCCCCGCAGCATGTACATTGTTCTTCGTTACTGAATCTCGCTTTATAGCTACGCGTTCTAAGGCAGCCCGACCTTGCTTCAAACAGTAAAGCGCTTCCCCTTGAATTATCATAAAACCTTTCCCTCCTTATTTCGTTTTTTCCCTTTCGGTAGTTACTCAGAGCCGGCTTCTTTTCCCTCGCTGTCATCCAATAAGTCCTCTCCGCCTCTCTGACCTTCCGCTTAATGCTCCTTGTTGCCATATCGCCCGCACTGCTAGCCGTATATTTACTGGTGAGCCTCCTAGTTCTTTTTCTCCACTGCGTGTCAACGCTTTTTCTATACAAATACGTGAAAACCTTCTCTGCCCATCTACTCTCCTTCATTTTCCTCAGCCCCTCTTCGAATCTCATTTTGCTCTGAGCTTCCCTCACTTCAAAGCCTGTCCATCCCATATCACCCTTTACAGCCTCATTTGTCGTCTTCCCGTGAGCGCCCAACGCGAGGCGGCCCACCGTCCTTTGATTTACATCCATTCCTGATTGCACCTCTGACTTCATGCACACCACTGAGTTCCCAAATGAAAGCCGCGGGACCATCACACCCTTCCACAGCCCTCGAAGCACCTCGTACCTATTGTATCCCCATAAAGCTCTGTGCTTCATAATTGCAGCAATCCTCTTTCCCTTTGCTACCGATGCTTTCTCTTGTACCTCCATATATCTATCCCCCTCATTTACCCATACTCCGAGGTACTTGTACTCGCCTACCCTCGGTATTTTTTGGCCCCGTATTAAGACCGCATGGTCTTCGTGATCATTGAATACCATCAATCCACATTTTGTTGCACTAAATCCTAGTCCTAGAGCCTCACATTCCCTTCCGCATATATCTGCCAGTCGCTGTATATCATCTTGACTGTCCGCAAATAAGACAATATCATCAGCATAAAATAGACCTGGAAGCTTCTGCTCAACCATCGTGCCGACCTGTTTGTGTGACAAATTAAATCCAATGTTGCTACCTTCTAGCGCTTTTTCCATCCCCACCATGTACAGCATGAATAACAGCGGGGACAAAGGACATCCCTGTCTCAGCCCCTCGCTAATTTCAACGCTGTCCTTGCTACTTATTCCTTCCCATTCTATACAAACTGTATTTTCTCGGTATATTTCCCCAAAAGCTGTATACAGTCGTCACCTATGCCCACTTCTTTCAATATATCCCACAAAATTTCCTGATTAACGTTGTCATACGCCCCGGTGATATCTAGATAAGCTACGTATAAGGGCCTGTTTTCTAATTTCGATATTTCTATACATTGGGTAAGAACAAACAGATTATCGTCTAACCGTCTGTCGATTCGAAATCCATTCTGAAGTTCTCCCAAAATATCGTTTTGTTGTACCCACGCTTCTATTTTTAATTTTACAGCCTGCATCGCCAACCTGTATAGCACCGATGTAATGGTTAACGGTCTATACGAGCGAATGTTATCCTTTTCTCCCCTGCCTTTATAGATTAAGTTCATTCTACTTTTTCGCCAACTGTCTGGTATTTCCCTCTCCTGTAAGCACTTTTCTACGGCTTTCAGCGGTGCTTCTTTAGTGTTATGTCCGAGTTCGTTAATGAGGCTGACGGTAACCCCATCTAAGCCCGGAGTAGTGCGTTTAGGAATTTTTCCTTCGGCCTTGTTCCAATTGAAATTCTCTAGTACTACATCTTCGGCGGTTGCACTCCTTTGCGTACTTTTAGTCACCGGGGGAATCCTCTGGGCGACCTTTTTAAACGAATCGGCTGTTATCTTTCGGATGTAACCCAGCGCTTCATACCCTTCCAATTGATTTCCTCCTTCATCTACTATATGTTGTTGCATTGTGACAGACTTCCTACCCAGCGCTTTTAGGTGGCTCCAAAATATCCTAGGCGCGGCCTTCTTCTTTTCGCGAATCTCTGTCATCCAGCGTTCACTTTCGCCTTTAATTTTTGCCTCGACTAATTTCTGCACAATGGATTTTTGCTCTAAATATATTTCCCATATTTGGTTGACTTCGTCCTGTGGCCGCTTCTCCTTTTTTGCCTGTCTGTGCTGCCGTGATGCCTCACGCCGCTTCTCAATCGCCTCCCGGATTTCTTTGTTCCACCAACTTTTTGGCTTTCTCTTTCCTTTCCAACAAATAGTTTTCTTCTCTTTTTCCATTTCTTTCGTGATTACATGTAGCAGCTCACTATACTTCCAGTCTGTGCCTGGTAGTTCGTCTACTTTTTCCTCGACTCTTGCGAATATATTTGTTATTTGTCTGTCATTTAGATGCAAGCTGTCAAACTTTGATTCTACGTTCTTGCTGCGTGGGAGCGACCCTAGCGGCGAAACCTTCAAACTTTCAGATGGTTGGATGGTGGCGCCCTCTCTTGGCCTAGCGGTCAAGCTCGGCGCTGTTTCGCTTGAAACTGCGTGACTATGCCACATGCCGCTGTTCGCCTTCGGTCTATAAGTGCATTGCACATAAAACAATAGTCATCATAGTCCTAATAAGCGGTCACTGGCGTAGCCAGGGGTAGGGGCGGTTTAAACCTGCCCCCCTCCCCCGGAATTTTTCAATTTTGCGTGTGTATATATACAGGAACACATACAAACGCACGCACGAACATACATAAAGTATGCCCCCCCCCCCCCCCCGAAAAAAAGCTTTCTGGCTACGTACGCTACTGTAAGCGGTGTTGCTACAAAGCGGACTCCTTCAGATGTGCAAACTTCTTTCAGCTAACAAAAGAAAGTACTAGTGCCTCAATGAGCACACTAACGCTAAATCGGTACATCATGACGTACCAAAAAATGATTTTTTTTAAAAAGGAAGCGGGGATATTTTATTAATAACCAGAAAAGACATTCACACGAGGACTCACTGCAAAGAAAATCACGCCAGAAATGTGTGAATTTTCGTCGGCGCTTTTCGTATAGGCTCGTGGAAATAAACAGGCGCCACCGCTATTTGCCCACCCACGCACACCGGCTAGCGCACACGCACACGTTCCAGGAAACTATCGCAAAAAAAAAAATATGTGTATGCCGATTTGTTCACGTTTTCTTTAAACCATCACTCCCTGCTGTGCACGAACCATGAGTGCCGAAGCGTGCCTGCGAAATCTCCACGCTATTTAGTATCCAAGCTGCCCATTACGCCGTCGTTATAGTGAAGAAAAACATCGAAGTTTCGGCAAGCGTCATTTGCTTGACAGAAGCTTATAATTACGCTGCCGGCTACACCCTCGCAACTACGCTATTATGACCGGCATATTGGCTCGGCCGGACATCCAGCTTGAGTTCGTGAGAGCTGCGCGATATTGAGCGCACCGTCCGGCCAGTGCTGCGCTAGACAACGTCCATGTTGTGTCTCTATATGACTTTTGTTATCAGCGTGGCTGTCGAGTTCTGAATTCCAGCAGGCGACCTCTTCGAGGCCGTGCACTCATGGCGGCTCGCAAGCGCGCGTGTGGTCGTCGCGGGAGAGTTTGCTCGCCGAGTTTGCTGCTCCGCGAAAAGTTTGTTTGCCGAGGAGCTGCGCAAGCCGACGTGCACACACACTTAAACCATCGATGCGTTATGGTGAGCGTCAACCGTTAACAAACACACTTCGCCCTTTCAGATGTTTCGTAAGTTATGCGCCAATAATTTTTCTTCGGTGTTCTTTGTACCAGACATGTAAAAGCGTCTTTTGTGACAGACAGACAGACAGACAGACAGACAGACAGACAGACAGACAGACAGACAGACAGACAGACAGACAGACAGACAGACAGACAGACAGACAGACAGATAGATAGATAGATAGATAGATAGATAGATAGATAGATAGATAGATAGATAGATAGATAGATAGATAGATAGATAGATAGATAGATAGATAGATAGATAGATAGATAGATAGATAGATAGATAGATAGATAGATAGATAGATAGATAGATAGATAGATAGATAGATAGATAGATAGATAGATAGATAGATAGATAGATAGATAGATAGATAGATAGATAGATAGATAGATAGATAGATAGATAGATAGATAGATAGATAGATAGACGGATGGACGGATGGACGGACGGACGGACGGATGTGCCAGCAAAGTTTATCACCAATGTTTATACAAACGTAGCTTGTTCATTAGTATAACAATGGACATAAGCTGCGTTTCATCTGGTGAAAGATATTTCCTACATCGGTTGCAGTCGTAAATATCTGCGAGTCATGCCTTCCAGGATATTGGTGGACTGCTAAGAACGAAGCTGACAAAGTTATGGTACAAGCAACTGTCACTTTGGCTACCGAGAATAAAACGTCCTAGTAATAATGTTAAGCCTGAGACAAATCCTAAGAAGTAGCCCCGCCATGGTGGTCTAGTGGTTATGGCGCTCGACTGCTGACCCGAAGGTCGCGGTATCGAATCCCGGCCGCGGCGGCTGCATTTTCGATGGAGGCGAAAATGTTTGAGGCCCGTGTACTTAGATTTAGGTGCACGTTAAAGAACCCCAGGTGGTCGAAATTTCCGGAGCCCTCCACTACGGCGTCTCTCATAATCATATAGTGGTTTTGGGACGTTAAACCCCAGATATTATTATTATTATTATTAAATCCTAAGAAGTAATGCTGAGCTGCAGTTTATGCAGATGCACACTACTGGAATGCTCTACGATATAAGATATCATGCGCTCAGGGGTGAAACGTAATCTCGCATACGTGTCTGTGCACTACAAGAAATTCCAATAGGAGAACATAGTTCGTATATGAAAATAGGCCGGAGTGCCTCAGTCCATCCATGCTATATGCGTCCTGTTTCACGTCAAAACAACATACTATAGGTTACGTTTTTCTTTTGTTGTTGTACGTTTCGCTGTTCCAAACACACGAGCGAGAACGAGGAGGGTGCAGCTGCGACGCACTGTCATTCCTCGCTCGCGTCAGTCCCGAAGGTTTGTAGTGACAGCCACGCATGTATCCGCGTATCGCAATAACCGCGCTCCCTTTTCCGCGTCGCGCGAAGCCTGCGCGGTCAGATTCGGGGAGATGTCAAAAGAACCTGACCGCGCAAAGTAACGTCAATAACGGCGGGCGTAGTGTGCAGCTCCCGCAGCATCGTGCTGGCGTTCCGCCCACTTCGCAAAGCGTATTAGACCCCCAGCTCCCAAGACGTATCGACACACTCATTCATCGCCTAAGACTCGGAACCGCTTACACAAAGCACTTCTTATTTCGGATTCATCGTGCATCATCGTCAACATGTTTATGCAGCCACGACGACGAGGATGTGCATCATCTGTT